>NW_026112436.1:0-22500 GCF_024323335.1 Lathyrus oleraceus
TACACTTGCAATCCTCCTAACAATGAGAAATGTTGTTCCAAAAGAGTTATACCAATCTCACAAAAGAGCGTTGGTCGATCCTCCCAAAAAACTTACTATAATTAAACCAACCACGACTCATAGTTGTTAGGATAACAAACATCATTGAATTCTCATTAATAGGATTTACTAACATAACAAAATTTAAAGAAAAATATAAATATTCAGTAGTTCAACCAAAGAACAGCAAATGCAACCGATTTGACAACTAGTAATATCGACGATTGTGTTGATAGCATTTTTTTTAAATCTCAAATGATCAGAATCAATGCTTTTGATACTGAAGTGGAAGAAACTCTTCCTCATCCTCCAATGGAGTAGATGAAGGACAAGAAATTGTTTATCTTATTTGTTTTAACGGTGGTTCACTCGATCTTAACAGTCATCTGTGAGTTCACATCTCAATATATCGTTAGTTTATTTTTGTTTTTATGCAAACTATCTATTATTTTTTAGACAGTTTATAATGTGAGGTTGCTAGATTAATTTTTCTATAATATTGATTATATTTGATCGCACAGAAAATAAATTTAATAGATATATTTTATTGCTTGAATAAAATATAATCATGATTTTAAATTTTATTATTTTAACTGAATTTTGAACTCTTATTTTAAAATTATAATAATTACAATGTCAAATGTATTATTTTTTTCCAAAAGTTATATCTATATTAAATATAACAAGATAGTAAATAGAAAGAAAAATTATATATAACTACAAATGGGTCATCCTAACTAGTGCTGTAAAGACTCCTTTAAGAATTGCAAATAAAAAATTATATTTTTTAAAATTTTTATTGTAATCTCAAATATATTAAAAATATATACATATATATTATATATATATATATATATATATATATATATAATTTTGGATTTAGAGTGTTACACACACCCTTAACATAAGAAGAAAGAAGCCAAAAGACAATTCAAAGGCCTCGTATTACACTTGCAATCCTCCTAACAATGAGAAATGTTGTTCCAAAAGAGTTATACCAATCTCACAAAAGAGCGTTGGTCGATCCTCCCAAAAAAACATACTATAATTAACAACCACGACTCATAGTTGTTAGGATAACAAACATCATTGAATTCTCATTAATAGGATTTACTAACATAAACAAAATTTAAAGAAAATAAATAATATTCAGTAGTTCAAACCCGAAGAACAGCAAATGCAACCGATTTGACAACTAAATATCGACGATTGGTGTTGATAGCATTTTTTTTAAATCTCAAATGATCAGAATCAATGCTTTTGATACTGAAGTGGAAGAAACTCTTCCTCATCCTCCAATGGAGTAGATGAAGGACAAGAAATTGTTTATCTTATTTGTTTTAACAACGGTGGTTCACTCGATCTTAACAATCATCTGTGGTTCACATCTCAATCTACCGTTAGTTTATTTTTGTTTTTATGCAAACTATCTATTATTTTTGTTATTTGAAATAAATCGATACCGCCGAAACAGTACCCTAATTGAAGATGAGCGTGCTATGACAGATATTGTAGACGGTTTATAATGTGAGGTTGCTAGATTAATTTTTCTATAATATTGATTATATTTGATGGCATAGAAAATAAATTTAATAGATATATTTTTATCGCTTGAATAAAATATAGTCATGATTTTAATTTTATTATTTTAACTGAATTTTGAACTCTTATTTTAAAATTATAATAATTACAATGTCAAATGTATTATTTTTTTCCAAATTTATATCTATATTAAATATAACAAGATAGTAATAGAAAAAAAAATTATATATAATTACAAAAGGGTCATCCTAACTAGTTCTATAAAGACACTCTTTAAGAATTTCAAATAAAAAAAAATATATTTTTAAATTAATTATTTTAATCTCAAATATATTAAAGAGTACAGGGGAAAGAGAAGAAGAGAAAGAGTAGAGATGAGAGAGAGACAAGACAAGTAGAAGAGAGCGAGAGAGAATAGAGAGAGAGAGAGAGAGATACAGAGAAGAGAGAGAGGAGACCTAGGAGGAGAGATAGGAGCGAGCTAGAGAGGCGAGAGGATAGAGAGAGAGAGATAGAGAGAGCTATATATATTTATATTATATATATATATATATTTATATATATATATATATATATTATATATATATATATATTATATATATATATATATATATATATTTTTTTGGGATTTAGAGTGTTACACACAACCCTTAACATAAGAAGAAAGAAGCCAAAAGAAAATTCAAAGGCCTCGTATTACACTTGCAATCCTCCTAACAATGAGAAATGTTGTTCCAAAAAGAGTTATACCAATCTCACAAAAGAGCGTTGGTCGATCCTCCCAAAAAACTTACTATAATTAACAACCACGACTCATAGTTGTTAGGATAACAAACATCATTGAATTCTCATTAATAGGATTTACTAACATAAACAAATTTAAAGAAATAAATAAATATTCAGTAGTTCAACCCGAAGAACAGCAAATGCAACCGATTTGACAACTAATAATATCGACGATTGGTGTTGATAGCATTTTTTTTAAATCTCAAATGATCAGAATCAATGCTTTTGATACTGAAGTGGAAGAAACTCTTCCTCATCCTCCAATGGAGTAGATGAAGGACAAGAAATTGTTTATCTTATTTGTTTTAACGGTGGTTCACTCGATCTTAACAATCATCTGTGAGTTCACATCTCAATCTACCGTTAGTTTATTTTTGTTTTTATGCAAACTATCTATTATTTTTTAGACGGTTTATAATGTGAGGTTGCTAGATTAATTTTTCTATAATATTGATTATATTTGATGGCATAGAAAATAAATTTAATAGATATATTTTATCGCTTGAATAAAATATAGTCATGATTTTAAATTTTATTATTTTAACTGAATTTTGAACTCTTATTTTAAAATTATAATAATTACAATGTCAAATGTATTATTTTTTCCAAAAGTTATATCTATATTAAATATAACAAGATAGTAAATAGAAAGAAAAAATTATATAATTACAAAATGGGTCATCCTAACTAGTGCTATAAAGACACTCTTTAAGAATTTCAAATCAAAAAGTATATTTTTTTTAAATTATTTATTTTAATCTCAAATATATATAATATATACATTTTAAATATATATATATATATATATATATATATATAATATATATATATATATATATATATATATATATATATATATATATATATATATATATATATATAAGTTTGGGATTTAGAGTGTTACACACAACCCTTAACATAAGAAGAAAGAAGCCAAAAGAAAATTCAAAGGCCTCGTATTACACTTGCAATCCTCCTAACAATGAGAAATGTTGTTCCAAAAAGAGTTATACCAATCTCACAAAAGAGCGTTGGTCGATCCTCCCAAAAAAACTTACTATAATTAACAACCACGACTCATAGTTGTTAGGATAACAAACATCATTGAATTCTCATTAATAGGATTTACTAACATAAATAAAATTTAAAGAAAAATAAATAAATATTCAGTAGTTCAACTTGAAGAACAGCAAATGCAACCGATTTGACAACTAATAATATCGACGATTGATGTTGATAGCATTTTTTTTAAATCTCAAATGATCAGAATCAATGCTTTTGATACTGAAGTGGAAGAAACTCTTCCTCATCCTCCAATGGAGTAGATGAAGGACAAGAAATTGTTTATCTTATTTGTTTTAACGGTGGTTCACTCGATCTTAACAATCATCTGTGAGTTCACATCTCAATCTACCGTTAGTTTATTTTTGTTTTTATGCAAACTATCTATTATTTTTTAGACGGTTTATAATGTGAGGTTGCTAGATTAATTTTTCTATAATATTGATTATATTTGATGGCATAGAAAATAAATTTAATAGATATATTTTATCGCTTGAATAAAATATAGTCATGATTTTAAATTTTATTATTTTAACTGAATTTTGAACTCTTATTTTAAAATTATAATAATTACAATGTCAAATGTATTATTTTTTTCCAAAATTTATATCTATATTAAATATAACAAGATAGTAAATAGAAAGAAAAAATTATATATAATTACAAAATGGGTCATCCTAACTAGTGCTATAAAGACACTCTTTAAGAATTTCAAATAAAAAAGTATATTTTTATAAAATTATTTATTTTATATCTCAAATATATATATAATATATATATATAGTTTTGGGATTTAGAGTGTTACACACAACCCTTAACATAAGAAGAAAGAAGCCAAAAGAAAATTCAAAGGCCTCGTATTACACTTGCAATCCTCCTAACAATGAGAAATGTTGTTCCAAAAAGAGTTATACCAATCTCACAAAAGAGCGTTGGTCGATCCTCCCAAAAAAACTTACTATAATTAACAACCACGACTCATAGTTGTTAGGATAACAAACATCATTGAATTCTCATTAATAGGATTTACTAACATAAATAAAATTTAAAGAAAAATAAATAAATATTCAGTAGTTCAAACTGAAGAACAGCAAATGCAACCGATTTGACAACTAATAATATCGACGATTGGTGTTGATAGCATTTTTTTAAATCTCAAATGATCAGAATCAATGCTTTTGATACTGAAGTGGAAGAAACTCTTCCTCATCCTCCAATGGAGTAGATGAAGGACAAGAAATTGTTTATCTTATTTGTTTTAACGGTGGTTCACTCGATCTTAACAATCATCTGTGAGTTCACATCTCAATCTACCGTTAGTTTATTTTTGTTTTTATGCAAACTATCTATTATTTTTTAGACGGTTTATAATGTGAGGTTGCTAGATTAATTTTTCTATAATATTGATTATATTTGATGGCATAGAAAATAAATTTAATAGATATATTTTATCGCTTGAATAAAATATAGTCATGATTTTAAATTTTATTATTTTAACTGAATTTTGAACTCTTATTTTAAAATTATAATAATTACAATGTCAAATGTATTATTTTTTTCCAAAAGTTATATCTATATTAAATATAACAAGATAGTAAATAGAAAGAAAAAATTATATATAATTACAAAATGGGTCATCCTAACTAGTGCTATAAAGACACTCTTTAAGAATTTCAAATCAAAAAGTAAATTTTTTTAAAATTATTTATTTTAATCTCAAATATATAAATATATACATTTTAAATATATATATATATATATATATATATATATATATATATATATATATATATATATATATATATATATATATATATATATATATATATAATTTTGGGATTTAGAGTGTTACACACAACCCTTAACATAAGAAGAAAGAAGCCAAAAGAAAATTCAAAGGCCTCGTATTACACTTGCAATCCTCCTAACAATGAGAAATGTTGTTCCAAAAAGAGTTATACCAATCTCACAAAAGAGCGTTGGTCGATCCTCCCAAAAAAACTTACTATAATTAACAACCACGACTCATAGTTGTTAGGATAACAAACATCATTGAATTCTCATTAATAGGATTTACTAACATAAATAAAATTTAAAGAAAAATAAATAAATATTCAGTAGTTCAACCTGAAGAACAGCAAATGCAACCGATTTGACAACTAATAATATCGACGATTGGTGTTGATAGCATTTTTTTTAAATCTCAAATGATCAGAATCAATGCTTTTGATACTGAAGTGGAAGAAACTCTTCCTCATCCTCCAATGGAGTAGATGAAGGACAAGAAATTGTTTATCTTATTTGTTTTAACGGTGGTTCACTCGATCTTAACAATCATCTGTGAGTTCACATCTCAATCTACCGTTAGTTTATTTTTGTTTTTATGCAAACTATCTATTATTTTTTAGACGGTTTATAATGTGAGGTTGCTAGATTAATTTTTCTATAATATTGATTATATTTGATGGCATAGAAAATAAATTTAATAGATATATTTTATCGCTTGAATAAAATATAGTCATGATTTTAAATTTTATTATTTTAACTGAATTTTGAACTCTTATTTTAAAATTATAATAATTACAATGTCAAATGTATTATTTTTTTCCAAAAGTTATATCTATATTAAATATAACAAGATAGTAAATAGAAAGAAAAAATTATATATAATTACAAAATGGGTCATCCTAACTAGTGCTATAAAGACACTCTTTAAGAATTTCAAATAAAAAGTATATTTTTTTAAATTATTATTTTAATCTCAAATATATAATATATACATTTTAAATATATATATATATATATATATATATATATATATATATATATATATATATATATATATATATATATATATATATATATATATATATATATATAGTTTTGGGATTTAGAGTGTTACACACAACCCTTAACATAAGAAGAAAGAAGCCAAAAGAAAATTCAAAGGCCTCGTATTACACTTGCAATCCTCCTAACAATGAGAAATGTTGTTCCAAAAAGAGTTATACCAATCTCACAAAAGAGCGTTGGTCGATCCTCCCAAAAAACTTACTATAATTAACAACCACGACTCATAGTTGTTAGGATAACAAACATCATTGAATTCTCATTAATAGGATTTACTAACATAAATAAAATTTAAAGAAAAATAAATAAATATTCAGTAGTTCAACCTGAAGAACAGCAAATGCAACCGATTTGACAACTAATAATATCGACGATTGGTGTTGATAGCATTTTTTTTAAATCTCAAATGATCAGAATCAATGCTTTTGATACTGAAGTGGAAGAAACTCTTCCTCATCCTCCAATGGAGTAGATGAAGGACAAGAAATTGTTTATCTTATTTGTTTTAACGGTGGTTCACTCGATCTTAACAATCATCTGTGAGTTCACATCTCAATCTACCGTTAGTTTATTTTTGTTTTTATGCAAACTATCTATTATTTTTTAGACGGTTTATAATGTGAGGTTGCTAGATTAATTTTTCTATAATATTGATTATATTTGATGGCATAGAAAATAAATTTAATAGATATATTTTATCGCTTGAATAAAATATAGTCATGATTTTAAATTTTATTATTTTAACTGAATTTTGAACTCTTATTTTAAAATTATAATAATTACAATGTCAAATGTATTATTTTTTTCCAAAAGTTATATCTATATTAAATATAACAAGATAGTAAATAGAAAGAAAAAATTATATATAATTACAAAATGGGTCATCCTAACTAGTGCTATAAAGACACTCTTTAAGAATTTCAAATAAAAAGTATATTTTTTAAAATTATTTATTTTAATCTCAAATATATAAATATTTTAAATATTATATATATATATATATATATATATATATATATATATATATATATATATATATATATATATATATATATATATATATATATATAGTTTTGGGATTTAGAGTGTTACACACAACCCTTAACATAAGAAGAAAGAAGCCAAAAGAAAATTCAAAGGCCTCGTATTACACTTGCAATCCTCCTAACAATGAGAAATGTTGTTCCAAAAAGAGTTATACCAATCTCACAAAAGAGCGTTGGTCGATCCTCCCAAAAAACTTACTATAATTAACAACCACGACTCATAGTTGTTAGGATAACAAACATCATTGAATTCTCATTAATAGGATTTACTAACATAAATAAAATTTAAAGAAAAATAAATAAATATTCAGTAGTTCAACCTGAAGAACAGCAAATGCAACCGATTTGACAACTAATAATATCGACGATTGGTGTTGATAGCATTTTTTTTAAATCTCAAATGATCAGAATCAATGCTTTTGATACTGAAGTGGAAGAAACTCTTCCTCATCCTCCAATGGAGTAGATGAAGGACAAGAAATTGTTTATCTTATTTGTTTTAACGGTGGTTCACTCGATCTTAACAATCATCTGTGAGTTCACATCTCAATCTACCGTTAGTTTATTTTTGTTTTTATGCAAACTATCTATTATTTTTTAGACGGTTTATAATGTGAGGTTGCTAGATTAATTTTTCTATAATATTGATTATATTTGATGGCATAGAAAATAAATTTAATAGATATATTTTATCGCTTGAATAAAATATAGTCATGATTTTAAATTTTATTATTTTAACTGAATTTTGAACTCTTATTTTAAAATTATAATAATTACAATGTCAAATGTATTATTTTTTTCCAAAAGTTATATCTATATTAAATATAACAAGATAGTAAATAGAAAGAAAAATTATATATAATTACAAAATGGGTCATCCTAACTAGTGCTATAAAGACACTCTTTAAGAATTTCAAATAAAAAGTATATTTTTTTAAAATTATTTATTTTAATCTCAAATATATAAATATATACATTTTAAATATATATATATATATATATATATATATATATATATATATATATATATATTATATATATATATATATATATATATATATATATATATATATATATATATATAAGTTTTGGGATTTAGAGTGTTACACACAACCCTTAACATAAGAAGAAAGAAGCCAAAAGAAAATTCAAAGGCCTCGTATTACACTTGCAATCCTCCTAACAATGAGAAATGTTGTTCCAAAAAGAGTTATACCAATCTCACAAAAGAGCGTTGGTCGATCCTCCCAAAAAAACTTACTATAATTAACAACCACGACTCATAGTTGTTAGGATAACAAACATCATTGAATTCTCATTAATAGGATTTACTAACATAAATAAAATTTAAAGAAAAATAAATAAATATTCAGTAGTTCAACCTGAAGAACAGCAAATGCAACCGATTTGACAACTAATAATATCGACGATTGGTGTTGATAGCATTTTTTTTAAATCTCAAATGATCAGAATCAATGCTTTTGATACTGAAGTGGAAGAAACTCTTCCTCATCCTCCAATGGAGTAGATGAAGGACAAGAAATTGTTTATCTTATTTGTTTTAACGGTGGTTCACTCGATCTTAACAATCATCTGTGAGTTCACATCTCAATCTACCGTTAGTTTATTTTTGTTTTTATGCAAACTATCTATTATTTTTTAGACGGTTTATAATGTGAGGTTGCTAGATTAATTTTTCTATAATATTGATTATATTTGATGGCATAGAAAATAAATTTAATAGATATATTTTATCGCTTGAATAAAATATAGTCATGATTTTAAATTTTATTATTTTAACTGAATTTTGAACTCTTATTTTAAAATTATAATAATTACAATGTCAAATGTATTATTTTTTTCCAAAAGTTATATCTATATTAAATATAACAAGATAGTAAATAGAAAGAAAAAATTATATATAATTACAAAATGGGTCATCCTAACTAGTGCTATAAAGACACTCTTTAAGAATTTCAAATAAAAAAGTATATTTTTTTAAAATTATTTATTTTAATCTCAAATATATAAATATATACATTTTAAATATATATATATATAAGTTTTGGGATTTAGAGTGTTACACACAACCCTTAACATAAGAAGAAAGAAGCCAAAAGAAAATTCAAAGGCCTCGTATTACACTTGCAATCCTCCTAACAATGAGAAATGTTGTTCCAAAAAGAGTTATACCAATCTCACAAAAGAGCGTTGGTCGATCCTCCCAAAAAAACTTACTATAATTAACAACCACGACTCATAGTTGTTAGGATAACAAACATCATTGAATTCTCATTAATAGGATTTACTAACATAAATAAAATTTAAAGAAAAATAAATAAATATTCAGTAGTTCAACCTGAAGAACAGCAAATGCAACCGATTTGACAACTAATAATATCGACGATTGGTGTTGATAGCATTTTTTTTAAATCTCAAATGATCAGAATCAATGCTTTTGATACTGAAGTGGAAGAAACTCTTCCTCATCCTCCAATGGAGTAGATGAAGGACAAGAAATTGTTTATCTTATTTGTTTTAACGGTGGTTCACTCGATCTTAACAATCATCTGTGAGTTCACATCTCAATCTACCGTTAGTTTATTTTTGTTTTTATGCAAACTATCTATTATTTTTTAGACGGTTTATAATGTGAGGTTGCTAGATTAATTTTTCTATAATATTGATTATATTTGATGGCATAGAAAATAAATTTAATAGATATATTTTATCGCTTGAATAAAATATAGTCATGATTTTAAATTTTATTATTTTAACTGAATTTTGAACTCTTATTTTAAAATTATAATAATTACAATGTCAAATGTATTATTTTTTTCCAAAAGTTATATCTATATTAAATATAACAAGATAGTAAATAGAAAGAAAAAATTATATATAATTACAAAATGGGTCATCCTAACTAGTGCTATAAAGACACTCTTTAAGAATTTCAAATAAAAAAGTATATTTTTTTAAAATTATTTATTTTAATCTCAAATATATAAATATATACATTTTAATATATATATATATATATATATATATATATATATATATATATATATATATATATATATTATATATATATATATATATATATTTTTGGGATTTAGAGTGTTACACACAACCCTTAACATAAGAAGAAAGAAGCCAAAAGAAAATTCAAAGGCCTCGTATTACACTTGCAATCCTCCTAACAATGAGAAATGTTGTTCCAAAAAGAGTTATACCAATCTCACAAAAGAGCGTTGGTCGATCCTCCCAAAAAAACTTACTATAATTAACAACCACGACTCATAGTTGTTAGGATAACAAACATCATTGAATTCTCATTAATAGGATTTACTAACATAAATAAAATTTAAAGAAAAATAAATAAATATTCAGTAGTTCAAACTGAGGAACAGCAAATGCAACCGATTTGACAACTAATAATATCGACGATTGGTGTTGATAGCATTTTTTTTAAATCTCAAATGATCAGAATCAATGCTTTTGATACTGAAGTGGAAGAAACTCTTCCTCATCCTCCAATGGAGTAGATGAAGGACAAGAAATTGTTTATCTTATTTGTTTTAACGGTGGTTCACTCGATCTTAACAATCATCTGTGAGTTCACATCTCAATCTACCGTTAGTTTATTTTTGTTTTTATGCAAACTATCTATTATTTTTTAGACGGTTTATAATGTGAGGTTGCTAGATTAATTTTTCTATAATATTGATTATATTTGATGGCATAGAAAATAAATTTAATAGATATATTTTATCGCTTGAATAAAATATAGTCATGATTTTAAATTTTATTATTTTAACTGAATTTTGAACTCTTATTTTAAAATTATAATAATTACAATGTCAAATGTATTATTTTTTTCCAAAAGTTATATCTATATTAAATATAACAAGATAGTAAATAGAAAGAAAAATTATATATAATTACAAAATGGGTCATCCTAACTAGTGCTATAAAGACACTCTTTAAGAATTTCAAATAAAAAGTATATTTTTTTAAAATTATTTATTTTAATCTCAAATATATAAATATATATTTTATAAATATATATATATATATATATATATATATATATATATATATATATATATATATATATATATATATATATATATATATATATATATATATATATATATATATATATATATAAGTTTTGGGATTTAGAGTGTTACACACAACCCTTAACATAAGAAGAAAGAAGCCAAAAGAAAATTCAAAGGCCTCGTATTACACTTGCAATCCTCCTAACAATGAGAAATGTTGTTCCAAAAAGAGTTATACCAATCTCACAAAAGAGCGTTGGTCGATCCTCCCAAAAAAACTTACTATAATTAACAACCACGACTCATAGTTGTTAGGATAACAAACATCATTGAATTCTCATTAATAGGATTTACTAACATAAATAAAATTTAAAGAAAAATAAATAAATATTCAGTAGTTCAACCTGAAGAACAGCAAATGCAACCGATTTGACAACTAATAATATCGACGATTGGTGTTGATAGCATTTTTTTTAAATCTCAAATGATCAGAATCAATGCTTTTGATACTGAAGTGGAAGAAACTCTTCCTCATCCTCCAATGGAGTAGATGAAGGACAAGAAATTGTTTATCTTATTTGTTTTAACGGTGGTTCACTCGATCTTAACAATCATCTGTGAGTTCACATCTCAATCTACCGTTAGTTTATTTTTGTTTTTATGCAAACTATCTATTATTTTTTAGACGGTTTATAATGTGAGGTTGCTAGATTAATTTTTCTATAATATTGATTATATTTGATGGCATAGAAAATAAATTTAATAGATATATTTTATCGCTTGAATAAAATATAGTCATGATTTTAAATTTTATTATTTTAACTGAATTTTGAACTCTTATTTTAAAATTATAATAATTACAATGTCAAATGTATTATTTTTTTCCAAAAGTTATATCTATATTAAATATAACAAGATAGTAAATAGAAAGAAAAAATTATATATAATTACAAAATGGGTCATCCTAACTAGTGCTATAAAGACACTCTTTAAGAATTTCAAATAAAAAAGTATATTTTTTTAAAATTATTTATTTTAATCTCAAATATATAAATATACATTTAATATATATATATATATATATATATATATATATATATATATATATATATATATATATATATATATATATATATATATAAGTTTTGGGATTTAGAGTGTTACACACAACCCTTAACATAAGAAGAAAGAAGCCAAAAGAAAATTCAAAGGCCTCGTATTACACTTGCAATCCTCCTAACAATGAGAAATGTTGTTCCAAAAAGAGTTATACCAATCTCACAAAAGAGCGTTGGTCGATCCTCCCAAAAAACTTACTATAATTAACAACCACGACTCATAGTTGTTAGGATAACAAACATCATTGAATTCTCATTAATAGGATTTACTAACATAAATAAAATTTAAAGAAAAATAAATAAATATTCAGTAGTTCAACCTGAAGAACAGCAAATGCAACCGATTTGACAACTAATAATATCGACGATTGGTGTTGATAGCATTTTTTTTAAATCTCAAATGATCAGAATCAATGCTTTTGATACTGAAGTGGAAGAAACTCTTCCTCATCCTCCAATGGAGTAGATGAAGGACAAGAAATTGTTTATCTTATTTGTTTTAACGGTGGTTCACTCGATCTTAACAATCATCTGTGAGTTCACATCTCAATCTACCGTTAGTTTATTTTTGTTTTTATGCAAACTATCTATTATTTTTTAGACGGTTTATAATGTGAGGTTGCTAGATTAATTTTTCTATAATATTGATTATATTTGATGGCATAGAAAATAAATTTAATAGATATATTTTATCGCTTGAATAAAATATAGTCATGATTTTAAATTTTATTATTTTAACTGAATTTTGAACTCTTATTTTAAAATTATAATAATTACAATGTCAAATGTATTATTTTTTTCCAAAAGTTATATATATTAAATATAACAAGATAGTAAATAGAAAGAAAAAATTATATATAATTACAAAATGGGTCATCCTAACTAGTGCTATAAAGACACTCTTTAAGAATTTCAAATAAAAAAATATATTAATATATATATTATATATATATATATATATATATATATATATATATATATATATATATATATAGTTTTGGGATTTAGAGTGTTACACACAACCCTTAACATAAGAAGAAAGAAGCCAAAAGAAAATTCAAAGGCCTCGTATTACACTTGCAATCCTCCTAACAATGAGAAATGTTGTTCCAAAAAGAGTTATACCAATCTCACAAAAGAGCGTTGGTCGATCCTCCCAAAAAAACTTACTATAATTAACAACCACGACTCATAGTTGTTAGGATAACAAACATCATTGAATTCTCATTAATAGGATTTACTAACATAAATAAAATTTAAAGAAAAATAAATAAATATTCAGTAGTTCAACCCGAAGAACAGCAAATGCAACCGATTTGACAACTAATAATATCGACGATTGGTGTTGATAGCATTTTTTTTAAATCTCAAATGATCAGAATCAATGCTTTTGATACTGAAGTGGAAGAAACTCTTCCTCATCCTCCAATGGAGTAGATGAAGGACAAGAAATTGTTTATCTTATTTGTTTTAACGGTGGTTCACTCGATCTTAACAATCATCTGTGAGTTCACATCTCAATCTACCGTTAGTTTATTTTTGTTTTTATGCAAACTATCTATTATTTTTTAGACGGTTTATAATGTGAGGTTGCTAGATTAATTTTTCTATAATATTGATTATATTTGATGGCATAGAAAATAAATTTAATAGATATATTTTATCGCTTGAATAAAATATAGTCATGATTTTAAATTTTATTATTTTAACTGAATTTTGAACTCTTATTTTAAAATTATAATAATTACAATGTCAAATGTATTATTTTTTTCCAAAAGTTATATCTATATTAAATATAACAAGATAGTAAATAGAAAGAAAAAATTATATATAATTACAAAATGGGTCATCCTAACTAGTGCTATAAAGACACTCTTTAAGAATTTCAAATAAAAAAGTATATTTTTTTAAATTATTTATTTTAATCTCAAATATATTAAATATAATATATATATATATATATATATATATATATATATATATATATATATATATATATATATATATATATATATATATATATAAGTTTTGGGATTTAGAGTGTTACACACAACCCTTAACATAAGAAGAAAGAAGCCAAAGAAAATTCAAAGGCCTCGTATTACACTTGCAATCCTCCTAACAATGAGAAATGTTGTTCCAAAAAGAGTTATACCAATCTCACAAAAGAGCGTTGGTCGATCCTCCCAAAAAAACTTACTATAATTAACAACCACGACTCATAGTTGTTAGGATAACAAACATCATTGAATTCTCATTAATAGGATTTACTAACATAAATAAAATTTAAAGAAAAATAAATAAATATTCAGTAGTTCAACCCGAAGAACAGCAAATGCAACCGATTTGACAACTAATAATATCGACGATTGGTGTTGATAGCATTTTTTTTAAATCTCAAATGATCAGAATCAATGCTTTTGATACTGAAGTGGAAGAAACTCTTCCTCATCCTCCAATGGAGTAGATGAAGGACAAGAAATTGTTTATCTTATTTGTTTTAACGGTGGTTCACTCGATCTTAACAATCATCTGTGAGTTCACATCTCAATCTACCGTTAGTTTATTTTTGTTTTTATGCAAACTATCTATTATTTTTTAGACGGTTTATAATGTGAGGTTGCTAGATTAATTTTTCTATAATATTGATTATATTTGATGGCATAGAAAATAAATTTAATAGATATATTTTATCGCTTGAATAAAATATAGTCATGATTTTAAATTTTATTATTTTAACTGAATTTTGAACTCTTATTTTAAAATTATAATAATTACAATGTCAAATGTATTATTTTTTTCCAAAAGTTATATCTATATTAAATATAACAAGATAGTAAATAGAAAAAAAAATTATATATAATTACAAAATGGGTCATCCTAACTAGTGCTATAAAGACACTCTTTAAGAATTTCAAATAAAAAAATATATTTTTATAAATATATATTATATTATATATATATATATATATATATATATATATATATATAGTTTTGGGATTTAGAGTGTTACACACAACCCTTAACATAAGAAGAAAGAAGCCAAAAGAAAATTCAAAGGCCTCGTATTACACTTGCAATCCTCCTAACAATGAGAAATGTTGTTCCAAAAAGAGTTATACCAATCTCACAAAAGAGCGTTGGTCGATCCTCCCAAAAAAACTTACTATAATTAACAACCACGACTCATAGTTGTTAGGATAACAAACATCATTGAATTCTCATTAATAGGATTTACTAACATAAATAAAATTTAAAGAAAAATAAATAAATATTCAGTAGTTCAACCTGAAGAACAGCAAATGCAACCGATTTGACAACTAATAATATCGACGATTGGTGTTGATAGCATTTTTTTTAAATCTCAAATGATCAGAATCAATGCTTTTGATACTGAAGTGGAAGAAACTCTTCCTCATCCTCCAATGGAGTAGATGAAGGACAAGAAATTGTTTATCTTATTTGTTTTAACGGTGGTTCACTCGATCTTAACAATCATCTGTGAGTTCACATCTCAATCTACCGTTAGTTTATTTTTGTTTTTATGCAAACTATCTATTATTTTTTAGACGGTTTATAATGTGAGGTTGCTAGATTAATTTTTCTATAATATTGATTATATTTGATGGCATAGAAAATAAATTTAATAGATATATTTTATCGCTTGAATAAAATATAGTCATGATTTTAAATTTTATTATTTTAACTGAATTTTGAACTCTTATTTTAAAATTATAATAATTACAATGTCAAATGTATTATTTTTTTCCAAAAGTTATATATATATTAAATATAACAAGATAGTAAATAGAAAGAAAAAATTATATATAATTACAAAATGGGTCATCCTAACTAGTGCTATAAAGACACTCTTTAAGAATTTCAAATAAAAAGTATATTTTTTTAAATTATTTATTTTAATCTCAAATATATAAATATATACATTTTAAATATATATATATATATATATATATATATATATATATATATATATATATATATATATATATATATATATATATATATATAAAGTTTTGGGATTTAGAGTGTTACACACAACCCTTAACATAAGAAGAAAGAAGCCAAAAGAAAATTCAAAGGCCTCGTATTACACTTGCAATCCTCCTAACAATGAGAAATGTTGTTCCAAAAAGAGTTATACCAATCTCACAAAAGAGCGTTGGTCGATCCTCCCAAAAAAACTTACTATAATTAACAACCACGACTCATAGTTGTTAGGATAACAAACATCATTGAATTCTCATTAATAGGATTTACTAACATAAATAAAATTTAAAGAAAAATAAATAAATATTCAGTAGTTCAACCTGAAGAACAGCAAATGCAACCGATTTGACAACTAATAATATCGACGATTGGTGTTGATAGCATTTTTTTTAAATCTCAAATGATCAGAATCAATGCTTTTGATACTGAAGTGGAAGAAACTCTTCCTCATCCTCCAATGGAGTAGATGAAGGACAAGAAATTGTTTATCTTATTTGTTTTAACGGTGGTTCACTCGATCTTAACAATCATCTGTGAGTTCACATCTCAATCTACCGTTAGTTTATTTTTGTTTTTATGCAAACTATCTATTATTTTTTAGACGGTTTATAATGTGAGGTTGCTAGATTAATTTTTCTATAATATTGATTATATTTGATGGCATAGAAAATAAATTTAATAGATATATTTTATCGCTTGAATAAAATATAGTCATGATTTTAAATTTTATTATTTTAACTGAATTTTGAACTCTTATTTTAAAATTATAATAATTACAATGTCAAATGTATTATTTTTTTCCAAAAGTTATATCTATATTAAATATAACAAGATAGTAAATAGAAAGAAAAAATTATATATAATTACAAAATGGGTCATCCTAACTAGTGCTATAAAGACACTCTTTAAGAATTTCAAATAAAAAAGTATATTTTTTAAAATTATTTATTTTAATCTCAAATATATACATTTTAAATATATATATATATATATATATATATATATATATATATATATATATATATATATATATATATATATATATATATATATATATATATATATAGTTTTGGGATTTAGAGTGTTACACACAACCCTTAACATAAGAAGAAAGAAGCCAAAAGAAAATTCAAAGGCCTCGTATTACACTTGCAATCCTCCTAACAATGAGAAATGTTGTTCCAAAAAGAGTTATACCAATCTCACAAAAGAGCGTTGGTCGATCCTCCCAAAAAACTTACTATAATTAACAACCACGACTCATAGTTGTTAGGATAACAAACATCATTGAATTCTCATTAATAGGATTTACTAACATAAATAAAATTTAAAGAAAAATAAATAAATATTCAGTAGTTCAACCTGAAGAACAGCAAATGCAACCGATTTGACAACTAATAATATCGACGATTGGTGTTGATAGCATTTTTTTTAAATCTCAAATGATCAGAATCAATGCTTTTGATACTGAAGTGGAAGAAACTCTTCCTCATCCTCCAATGGAGTAGATGAAGGACAAGAAATTGTTTATCTTATTTGTTTTAACGGTGGTTCACTCGATCTTAACAATCATCTGTGAGTTCACATCTCAATCTACCGTTAGTTTATTTTTGTTTTTATGCAAACTATCTATTATTTTTTAGACGGTTTATAATGTGAGGTTGCTAGATTAATTTTTCTATAATATTGATTATATTTGATGGCATAGAAAATAAATTTAATAGATATATTTTATCGCTTGAATAAAATATAGTCATGATTTTAAATTTTATTATTTTAACTGAATTTTGAACTCTTATTTTAAAATTATAATAATTACAATGTCAAATGTATTATTTTTTTCCAAAAGTTATATCTATATTAAATATAACAAGATAGTAAATAGAAAGAAAAAATTATATATAATTACAAAATGGGTCATCCTAACTAGTGCTATAAAGACACTCTTTAAGAATTTCAAATAAAAAAGTATATATATATTTATAAATATATATATATATATATATATATATATATATATATATATATATATATATATAAGTTTTGGGATTTAGAGTGTTACACACAACCCTTAACATAAGAAGAAAGAAGCCAAAAGAAAATTCAAAGGCCTCGTATTACACTTGCAATCCTCCTAACAATGAGAAATGTTGTTCCAAAAAGAGTTATACCAATCTCACAAAAGAGCGTTGGTCGATCCTCCCAAAAAAACTTACTATAATTAACAACCACGACTCATAGTTGTTAGGATAACAAACATCATTGAATTCTCATTAATAGGATTTACTAACATAAATAAAATTTAAAGAAAAATAAATAAATATTCAGTAGTTCAACTGAAGAACAGCAAATGCAACCGATTTGACAACTAATAATATCGACGATTGGTGTTGATAGCATTTTTTTAAATCTCAAATGATCAGAATCAATGCTTTTGATACTGAAGTGGAAGAAACTCTTCCTCATCCTCCAATGGAGTAGATGAAGGACAAGAAATTGTTTATCTTATTTGTTTTAACGGTGGTTCACTCGATCTTAACAATCATCTGTGAGTTCACATCTCAATCTACCGTTAGTTTATTTTTGTTTTTATGCAAACTATCTATTATTTTTTAGACGGTTTATAATGTGAGGTTGCTAGATTAATTTTTCTATAATATTGATTATATTTGATGGCATAGAAAATAAATTTAATAGATATATTTTATCGCTTGAATAAAATATAGTCATGATTTTAAATTTTATTATTTTAACTGAATTTTGAACTCTTATTTTAAAATTATAATAATTACAATGTCAAATGTATTATTTTTTTCCAAAAGTTATATCTATATTAAATATAACAAGATAGTAAATAGAAAGAAAAAATTATATATAATTACAAAATGGGTCATCCTAACTAGTGCTATAAAGACACTCTTTAAGAATTTCAAATAAAAAAGTATATTTTTTTTAAATTATTTATTAAATCTCAATATATAAATATATATATATATATATATATATATATATATATATATATATATATATATATATATAAGTTTTGGGATTTAGAGTGTTACACACAACCCTTAACATAAGAAGAAAGAAGCCAAAAGAAAATTCAAAGGCCTCGTATTACACTTGCAATCCTCCTAACAATGAGAAATGTTGTTCCAAAAAGAGTTATACCAATCTCACAAAAGAGCGTTGGTCGATCCTCCCAAAAAAACTTACTATAATTAACAACCACGACTCATAGTTGTTAGGATAACAAACATCATTGAATTCTCATTAATAGGATTTACTAACATAAATAAAATTTAAAGAAAAATAAATAAATATTCAGTAGTTCAACCTGAAGAACAGCAAATGCAACCGATTTGACAACTAATAATATCGACGATTGGTGTTGATAGCATTTTTTTTAAATCTCAAATGATCAGAATCAATGCTTTTGATACTGAAGTGGAAGAAACTCTTCCTCATCCTCCAATGGAGTAGATGAAGGACAAGAAATTGTTTATCTTATTTGTTTTAACGGTGGTTCACTCGATCTTAACAATCATCTGTGAGTTCACATCTCAATCTACCGTTAGTTTATTTTTGTTTTTATGCAAACTATCTATTATTTTTTAGACGGTTTATAATGTGAGGTTGCTAGATTAATTTTTCTATAATATTGATTATATTTGATGGCATAGAAAATAAATTTAATAGATATATTTTATCGCTTGAATAAAATATAGTCATGATTTTAAATTTTATTATTTTAACTGAA
This sequence comes from Lathyrus oleraceus, assembly GCF_024323335.1. Lineage (NCBI taxonomy): Eukaryota > Viridiplantae > Streptophyta > Magnoliopsida > Fabales > Fabaceae > Lathyrus > Lathyrus oleraceus. The sequence continues at coordinate 20,276 of NW_026112436.1, forward strand.
TTTTGAACTCTTATTTTAAAATTATAATAATTACAATGTCAAATGTATTATTTTTTTCCAAAAGTTATATCTATATTAAATATAACAAGATAGTAAATAGAAAGAAAAAATTATATATAATTACAAAATGGGTCATCCTAACTAGTGCTATAAAGACACTCTTTAAGAATTTCAAATAAAAAAGTATATTTTTTTAAAATTTTATTTTAATCTCAAATATATAAATATATACATTTTAAATATATATATATATATATATATATATATATATATATATATATATATATATATATATATATATATATATATATATATATATATATATATATAAGTTTTGGGATTTAGAGTGTTACACACAACCCTTAACATAAGAAGAAAGAAGCCAAAAGAAAATTCAAAGGCCTCGTATTACACTTGCAATCCTCCTAACAATGAGAAATGTTGTTCCAAAAAGAGTTATACCAATCTCACAAAAGAGCGTTGGTCGATCCTCCCAAAAAAACTTACTATAATTAACAACCACGACTCATAGTTGTTAGGATAACAAACATCATTGAATTCTCATTAATAGGATTTACTAACATAAATAAAATTTAAAGAAAAATAAATAAATATTCAGTAGTTCAACCTGAAGAACAGCAAATGCAACCGATTTGACAACTAATAATATCGACGATTGGTGTTGATAGCATTTTTTTTAAATCTCAAATGATCAGAATCAATGCTTTTGATACTGAAGTGGAAGAAACTCTTCCTCATCCTCCAATGGAGTAGATGAAGGACAAGAAATTGTTTATCTTATTTGTTTTAACGGTGGTTCACTCGATCTTAACAATCATCTGTGAGTTCACATCTCAATCTACCGTTAGTTTATTTTTGTTTTTATGCAAACTATCTATTATTTTTTAGACGGTTTATAATGTGAGGTTGCTAGATTAATTTTTCTATAATATTGATTATATTTGATGGCATAGAAAATAAATTTAATAGATATATTTTATCGCTTGAATAAAATATAGTCATGATTTTAAATTTTATTATTTTAACTGAATTTTGAACTCTTATTTTAAAATTATAATAATTACAATGTCAAATGTATTATTTTTTTCCAAAAGTTATATCTATATTAAATATAACAAGATAGTAAATAGAAAGAAAAAATTATATATAATTACAAAATGGGTCATCCTAACTAGTGCTATAAAGACACTCTTTAAGAATTTCAAATAAAAAAGTATATTTTTTTAAAATTATTTATTTTAATCTCAAATATATAAAATATATTTAAATATATATATATATATATATATATATATATATATATATATATATATATATATATATATATATATATATATATATATATATATATATATATATATATATATATATATATATATATATATATATATATATATATATATATAAGTTTGGGATTTAGAGTGTTACACACAACCCTTAACATAAGAAGAAAGAAGCCAAAAGAAAATTCAAAGGCCTCGTATTACACTTGCAATCCTCCTAACAATGAGAAATGTTGTTCCAAAAAGAGTTATACCAATCTCACAAAAGAGCGTTGGTCGATCCTCCCAAAAAACTTACTATAATTAACAACCACGACTCATAGTTGTTAGGATAACAAACATCATTGAATTCTCATTAATAGGATTTACTAACATAAATAAAATTTAAAGAAAAATAAATAAATATTCAGTAGTTCAACCTGAAGAACAGCAAATGCAACCGATTTGACAACTAATAATATCGACGATTGGTGTTGATAGCATTTTTTTTAAATCTCAAATGATCAGAATCAATGCTTTTGATACTGAAGTGGAAGAAACTCTTCCTCATCCTCCAATGGAGTAGATGAAGGACAAGAAATTGTTTATCTTATTTGTTTTAACGGTGGTTCACTCGATCTTAACAATCATCTGTGAGTTCACATCTCAATCTACCGTTAGTTTATTTTTGTTTTTATGCAAACTATCTATTATTTTTTAGACGGTTTATAATGTGAGGTTGCTAGATTAATTTTTCTATAATATTGATTATATTTGATGGCATAGAAAATAAATTTAATAGATATATTTTATCGCTTGAATAAAATATAGTCATGATTTTAAATTTTATTATTTTAACTGAATTTTGAACTCTTATTTTAAAATTATAATAATTACAATGTCAAATGTATTATTTTTTTCCAAAAGTTATATCTATATTAA